>NC_092337.1:464217500-464230000 GCF_046630445.1 Rutidosis leptorrhynchoides | reverse complement strand
AATGATGGTCGAAAATCTCATAATCTGCAAAAATCAAAAAATTTCATCGTTCGTCAAAAAATTCAAAAAGATGAAAACTCGAATCCTAATGTTTCTAAGCTACTGAAATCGACTCCTGTTGCTTCAGGACGTCAATCTGGTGATGATACAACCGGTGATAACAGTGAATTTGTTAGAAAATCGATTTTTGAAATTCTTAGGTCAAACTATGAAATTTCTGATAATGAATCTAAAGGTGTTAATCGAGCTCAGACAGCTGTAAATCGTGTTTCTAAGGTTGATTCCGGTCCAAATGTAGCTCCAATTCGAAGAAGTACTCGTTCTGGAGGTTTGATTGAAGCTAGGCCTGTGCCGGACCTATCTGGATCTGGATCTAGGGTTCATAATGCTAGATCTGATAAATTGACGGTTGATTCCACTATTTCTAGTGGAAAGGATGTTAAACGAGTGAACATTCCTACGGAAAAGGTTATTGAAGGTGATTTCAAAAATTTGAAGTATGAAGGCACTGTTCATCCTGCAACTTCTGGATCTGCAGCTAATTCACAGGTTTTGAAAGCTAATCAGAAGGTTGTGGCAGGTATAGCAAGTGAAATTGATGTTATGAAGACTGCTAGGCCATCTGATATTACTTTTGCTAGTGATTCTCAAATATCAGCTGGTAAGAGTACTGTTCCATTGGTTAACCCTAATTTTGCTGATATGAGTGATAGTATGAGTGACTCTATGGATGTTAGTGAAGGTGTTCAATCACGAAAGAGGAAGAAAACTCTTATGTTGTGGCATGATAATAAGATTTTGCAGGGCATGAATGGTGCTATTATCTCTTATGATAGGTCTGTGGCTAGGTTTAAGAATGAATCTGAGTTTACAGTTGAGAAAATGCTCAATTTTGAGGATATTAAGAGGTTATGTATGAAGAGTAACACTGCAAATAAGCTTGCTAGAAAAGTTTTTAGTAAACATTCTAATGCCAGTGCTAAAGAGGAGTGTCTTAGTGAGTCTGATAGGGAATTTAGAAGGAAAATGGAAGGTGTTGCAGTTGATTTTGTGAAAGGTTTGCATCCTGTTGACCTTGCTTTTGTGAAAGGTGTGAAACCTGTGTTTGAAGAGGGAATTGTAGAAGATGCAGAAGTTGTAAAGGAGCCTGTAGTTAATTTGTCTATTTTGGGTGCTGCTCCTGTTATGTTTGGTAAGGGTAATAATGCTGATGTGGACATGAATGTGGAAAATACTGAGGAGAATAAGACTGCAGATACTAATGGTGAGGGGATTGATAATGATACTAATAAGAGATCATTTGCAGATGCTGTAAATGGTATTGTTAATGATATTGATGAGAATTTGGCCAAGCTTGAGTATATTCCTCCTGTTACCCTTGCAAATGGTGAACAAGTGGTGCAATTGAATGAAGAATTTATTGCTAAGGGTAGTGTTGCTTACTCTAAGTGTCTTTATGGTTATTTTGTTGGTATTAAGATGCATTTTGCTACTGTGAATTATAACTTGAGAAGAATGTGGAGGGCTTATGGAATTAAGGATATTTCTGTCAATAATGCTGGAGTGTATTTTTTCAAGTTTAGTGATGAAGAAGGGATGAATAAGGTTTTAGCTAGTGCTCCCTGGATGGTTGAAAATATTCCTTTGTTTCTTAAGAAATGGGAACCTGGTGCCTGTTTGGTCAAGCCTGAACCTGCTATGGTTCCTATATGGATTTCTCTCATTGACCTTCCTTTTGATTTATGGAATGGTGGCAATATCAGTCAGTTGGTGAGTTACATTGGAAGGCCTATTGCTATGGATAAGGTGACAAGAGAAAGGTGTATTAATCAAACTGGGAAAGCAGGGTATGCTAGGGTTTTGGTAGAGGTAAGAGCTGATAAGGATTTACCTGAGTATGTAAATGCTGTGTATCCTGCAAAAAATGGTATGCCTGGAATGGATTTGAAGGTTAAAGTTGGGTATCAATGGAGACCTATTAGATGCTCACATTGTAAGGTTTTTGGTCATGTTTTTGCTCATTGCACTAATAGGCCTTTGACTGAACAAGAAGTTGAATTGAAACAGAAGAAGGAAGAAGAATCCAAACAGAAGGCTGCTACTCAGAAAGATATTGATGATGAGGGCTGGCAGACTGTAGGTAGAAGAAATAGGGTTATTAGGGATGTTTCTGGGGCTACTGTTGTTAAAAATCCTCCTTTGCCTAATAGAAATGTTGGTAATCAAAGGTCTGCACAATATGGAAGTGGTATTAAGCAGAATTGGAAGTGGTATTAACCCCTAACCCCTAACCCTAAACCCCTAAACCCCTAACCCCCTAAACCCCCAAACCCCAAACCCCAAACCCCAAACCCCAAACCCCAAACCCCAAACCCTAAACCCTAAACCCTAAACCCTAAACCCTAAACCCTAAAACCCTAAAACCCTAAAACCCTAAACCCTAAACCCTAAACCCTAAACCCTAAACCCTAAAACCCTAAAACCCTAAACCCTAAAACCCTAAACCCTAAAACCCTAAACCCTAAACCCTAAACCCTAAACCCTAAACCCCAAAAACCCCAAAAACCCCAAAAACCCCAAACCCCAAACCCCAAACCCTAAACCCCAAAAACCCCAAAAACCCCAAACCCCAAAAACCCCAAACCCTAAACCCCAAACCCTAAACCCCAAACCCTAAAACCCTAAACCCCAAACCCCAAACCCCAAACCCTAAACCCCAAACCCTAAAACCCTAAAACCCTAAAACCCTAAACCCTAAACCCTAAACCCTAAACCCTAAAACCCTAAACCCTAAACCCTAAACCCTAAACCCTAAACCCTAAACCCTAAACCCTAAACCCTAAACCCTAAACCCTAAAACCCTAAAACCCTAAACCCTAAACCCTAAACCCTAAACCCTAAACCCTAAAACCCTAAAACCCTAAAACCCTAAAACCCTAAACCCTAAACCCTAAACCCTAAACCCTAAAACCCTAAAACCCTAAAACCCTAAACCCTAAACCCTAAACCCTAAACCCTAAAACCCTAAACCCTAAACCCTAAAACCCTAAACCCTAAACCCTAAACCCTAAACCCTAAACCCTAAACCCTAAACCCTAAACCCTCTAAAATTTTCTCTCCTGGGCGATTTAGGCGCGAACACTATTCCGTTCAAATTTCTTCGTATTTTTCCAGTTTTTTCGTGTAATTGCTGCTGTTTTCCTTCAATCTAATCATGAATCTATCATCTACGGATCCTCCAGATCCAAATGATGGTCGAAAATCTCATAATCTGCAAAAATCAAAAAATTTCATCGTTCGTCAAAAAATTCAAAAAGATGAAAACTCGAATCCTAATGTTTCTAAGCTACTGAAATCGACTCCTGTTGCTTCAGGACGTCAATCTGGTGATGATACAACCGGTGATAACAGTGAATTTGTTAGAAAATCGATTTTTGAAATTCTTAGGTCAAACTATGAAATTTCTGATAATGAATCTAAAGGTGTTAATCGAGCTCAGACAGCTGTAAATCATGTTTCTAAGGTTGATTTCGGTCCAAATGTAGCTCCAATTCGAAGAAGTACTCGTTCTGGAGGTTTGATTGAAGCTAGGCCTGTGCCGGACCTATCTGGATCTGGATCTAGGGTTCATAATGCTAGATCTGATAAATTGACGGTTGATTCCACTATTTCTAATGGAAAGGATGTTAAACGAGTGAACATTCCTACGGAAAAGGTTATTGAAGGTGATTTCAAAAATTTGAAGTATGAAGGCACTGTTCATCCTGCAACTTCTGGATCTGCAGCTAATTCACAGGTTTTGAAAGCTAATCAGAAGGTTGTGGCAGGTATAGCAAGTGAAATTGATGTTATGAAGACTGCTAGGCCATCTGATATTACTTTTGCTAGTGATTCTCAAATATCAGCTGGTAAGAGTACTGTTCCATTGGTTAACCCTAATTTTGCTGATATGAGTGATAGTATGAGTGACTCTATGGATGTTAGTGAAGGTGTTCAATCACGAAAGAGGAAGAAAACTCTTATGTTGTGGCATGATAATAAGATTTTGCAGGGCATGAATGGTGCTATTATCTCTTATGATAGGTCTGTG
Organism: Rutidosis leptorrhynchoides; assembly: GCF_046630445.1. Lineage (NCBI taxonomy): Eukaryota > Viridiplantae > Streptophyta > Magnoliopsida > Asterales > Asteraceae > Rutidosis > Rutidosis leptorrhynchoides. Next base: position 464,225,910 of record NC_092337.1, on the reverse strand, counting down.
GCTAGGTTTAAGAATGAATCTGAGTTTACAGTTGAGAAAATGCTCAATTTTGAGGATATTAAGAGGTTATGTATGAAGAGTAACACTGCAAATAAGCTTGCTAGAAAAGTTTTTAGTAAACATTCTAATGCCAGTGCTAAAGAGGAGTGTCTTAGTGAGTCTGATAGGGAATTTAGAAGGAAAATGGAAGGTGTTGCAGTTGATTTTGTGAAAGGTTTGCATCCTGTTGACCTTGCTTTTGTGAAAGGTGTGAAACCTGTGTTTGAAGAGGGAATTGTAGAAGATGCAGAAGTTGTAAAGGAGCCTGTAGTTAATTTGTCTATTTTGGGTGCTGCTCCTGTTATGTTTGGTAAGGGTAATAATGCTGATGTGGACATGAATGTGGAAAATACTGAGGAGAATAAGACTGCAGATACTAATGGTGAGGGGATTGATAATGATACTAATAAGAGATCATTTGCAGATGCTGTAAATGGTATTGTTAATGATATTGATTAGAATTTGGCCAAGCTTGAGTATATTCCTCCTGTTACCCTTGCAAATGGTGAACAAATGGTGCAATTGAATGAAGAATTTATTGCTAAGGGTAGTGTTGCTTACTCTAAGTGTCTTTATGGTTATTTTGTTGGTATTAAGATGCATTTTGCTACTGTGAATTATAACTTGAGAAGAATGTGGAGGGCTTATGGAATTAAGGATATTTCTGTCAATAATGCTGGAGTGTATTTTTTCAAGTTTAGTGATGAAGAAGGGATGAATAAGGTTTTAGCTAGTGCTCCCTGGATGGTTGAAAATATTCCTTTGTTTCTTAAGAAATGGGAACCTGGTGCCTGTTTGGTCAAGCCTGAACCTGCTATGGTTCCTATATGGATTTCTCTCATTGACCTTCCTTTTGATTTATGGAATGGTGGCAATATCAGTCAGTTGGTGAGTTACATTGGAAGGCCTATTGCTATGGATAAGGTGACAAGAGAAAGGTGTATTAATCAAACTGGGAAAGCAGGGTATGCTAGGGTTTTGGTAGAGGTAAGAGCTGATAAGGATTTACCTGAGTATGTAAATGCTGTGTATCCTGCAAAAAATGGTATGCCTGGAATGGATTTGAAGGTTAAAGTTGGGTATCAATGGAGACCTATTAGATGCTCACATTGTAAGGTTTTTGGTCATGTTTTTGCTCATTGCACTAATAGGCCTTTGACTGAACAAGAAGTTGAATTGAAACAGAAGAAGGAAGAAGAATCCAAACAGAAGGCTGCTACTCAGAAAGATATTGATGATGAGGGCTGGCAGACTGTAGGTAGAAGAAATAGGGTTATTAGGGATGTTTCTGGGGCTGCTGTTGTTAAAAATCCTCCTTTGCCTAATAGAAATGTTGGTAATCAAAGGTCTGCACAATATGGAAGTGGTATTAAGCAGAATTGGAATAAAGTGAATTTTAATGGTGGTAGAAATATTGGAAGAAATAATGGAGGGAATAATGGAGCTGGGACTAGTGGTGTTAAGGATAAAAAGGGAAATAATCAAGCTGATGGGAAGGGGAAGAGTAAGGTGGATCAGAGTAGCAATGGTCAGGTGAATGGTCAAAAGAAGAATACTTCTAGTGATAAGGCTCAAGTTAGGAATGAGAGTCAAAAGAATATTAATGGGAATGGCAGTTCTGAGAAGATTAATGGTCAAAGGAATACAAATGGGAATCAAAGTGGTGGCATTAGGTTAGTTTATAAGCAAAAAACAGATGGGAATAGTAGTGTGAAGGCAAATGAAGCAGAAGTAAAAGATAATGGGAAGGAGAATGGGATCAGGTTGCATAGTAAAAAGATGAATGATTCTGTGAAAACTTTTAACAGCTATGATGTTTTGGGTGGCATGGATGTGGATGGTGTTCCAGTGGTAGAAGATGAGTATGATCATGTGTGGCATTTATGGCAGTCTAATAAAGATAAACTTAGTGATTTATGTCATGAAAAGTGGCTACCAGATCCTGATAAAGTTAAACATTGGGACCCTCATGAAATTCAATACTTCCTTCATCTTTGCAAGTGTAGAAAGATCAATTTTGTTATGACATGGGAAGATGAAGAAGTTGCATCTGAAACTGATGAGATTGCAGTTTCAATGAAGTGTGATGATATGAGTAATCAAGCAGGGGTGCAGGTTGGGGATAGCACCAAAACGTTAAATGTTTCCAATGTTTAAAGTAGCCTGCTGGAACATTAGAGGCTTGAATGAGCACTCTAAGCAAACTGAAATCCCAAAGTTCATTAGTAGTAGTGGGTGTAGTGTATGTTGTTTGGTAGAAACTAAGGTTTTGTCTAAGAATTTAGCTAAGGTGGTAGGGTTATCCTTTGGTAACTGGAGATGGGCTGCAAATAATTCTGTTTGTGTAGGTAGAACTAGGATTATTTTAGCTTGGGACCATAATGAGGTGGTGTGTGATGTGATTGGCATGACTGATCAAATGATGCACTGCAAAATTGGTCAAATTAGTAGTGGTAAGCAGTTTTTGTGTACTTTTGTGTATGCTGCAAACAATAAGTACCAAAGAAGGCAACTATGGAGTGAACTGGGTAGAATTAAGTCTATTGTAGGTCAAATGCCATGGGTTGTTTGTGGTGATTTTAATGTAAGCTTGAATCCTGAGGATAATTCTTGTGGTTCTTCTATTATCACTAGTGAAATGGAGGACTTTAGGGAATGTGTAGTAGATATTGAGGTTGATGACATGAATCAAGTGGGTTTTGATTACACTTGGATTCAAAAAATGCATGCAGTGGGTCTTAATAAGGGGATTTTGAAGAAAATTGACAGGTCAATGGTCAATAATACTTTTGTTGGGTGTTTTCCTAGAGCGTTCACTGAGTTTCTTCCATGGGGCGTCTCTGATCATTGCCCTATGGTGGTTTATATCCCAAACTGGATGAAAAGGAAGCCTGGTCCTTTTAAGTTTAATAATCATTTAGCTGAAAATGTTGACTTTTCTCCTATGGTCAACTCTGTATGGAGTCAACATGTGGATGGTCATACAATGTTCTCTATTGTGATCAAGATGAAGTTGTTGAAGCCTAAAATGAGATTACTTAACAAAAAGTGTGGCAATGTTCATGAGAAAGTCAACATGTTAAGAGATGAGTTGACTAAGGTTCAAGCAGAGGTGGTTAAGCAGCCTGAGAATAATGTGCTAAGAGAAGAAGAAGCTGCTTATTTCAAGGCTTTTAAGAGTGCAAAGGTTGATGAGGAAAAATTGCTTAAACAGAAAAGTAAGGTGGATTGGCTTAAAGAAGGGGATTCTAACACTGCTTACTTCCATAATGTGATTAGAGGTAGACTTAATAGGAATAGAGTGGAAGTGATCCAGGATATGCAGGGTAATAGATATGTGGGTAATGAGGTTGCAGGTCAATTTATAAAGCATTTTGAGAGTATTTTAGGTAGAGCTGAAGAGGTGAAGGAGTTTGATAGGCTTGAATCTTTGTTTGATAAGAGGATTAGTGATAGTTCTGCTACTAATATGGTTAGAAGGGTTGAGGCTGATGAGGTGAAGGCTGCATTGTGGGATATTGATGACAGCAAGTCTCCAGGACCTGATGGTTTTACTTCTAAGTTCTTTAAAGCATCATGGAACATAGTTGGTGATGAAATTGTGAAAGCTGTCAGGGATTTCTTCACAAATGGCAAGTTATTAGGTGAAGTTAATGCTACAGTTATTGCTCTTGTGCCAAAATCTGATTGTCCTAAGAATGTGGCTGACTTTAGGCCCATCTCTTGTTGCAATGTTCTCTATAAGATCATAAGTAAGGTTATAGCTAATAGGATTAAAGGGTGTTTGGGTAAAGTGGTTGATTTAAACCAATCTGCCTTCATTCCAGGAAGACAAATTAGTGACAATATCCTATTGGCTCAGGAGATTATGAGGGGTTATACTTGGAAGAAAAGTAAGGGGAGGTGTGCTTTTAAGATTGACATACAAAAGGCCTATGATACAGTGAGTTGGAGGTTTTTGTATAACACCTTGATTGGTTTTGGATTCCCTAGAAGGATGGTTGACTGGATAATCACCTGTGTTTCAACTTCTACTTTTGCTATCTCTTTAAATGGTCAACAATATGGTCATTTCAAAGGTCAAAGGGGTTTAAGACAAGGTGACCCGATATCACCTTATCTTTTCACATTGGTAATGGAGGTGCTCAATTTGTGTTTAAAAAGACAGATTAGAGAAGATGGTTGTTTTGGTTATCATCCTAAGTGTGAAGCTATGAAGATGACTCATCTTTGTTTTGCTGATGATCTGCTCATGTTTAGTAAGGGTGATAGACATTCAGTCTGTGTGTTGAAGAAGGCTTTGGATGAGTTTAGTTCATATTCGGGTTTAAAGCCAAACATGTCCAAAAGCACTTCTTTCTTTGGAAATTTGTCAGATGAAGAGAAGGCTGAAATTATAGAGGTTATGCCATTTGAAGTGGGTACATTGCCTGTGAGATATCTAGGGGTTCCACTTATTTCATCTAGGTTGAAGTACAGAGACTGTCATAGCATTATTGATAAGGTGAAGAGGAGACTATGTGATTGGAAGTCTAAAAGCTTGTCATTTGCTGGGAGATTGCAGTTGGTTCAATCTGTTTTGACCTCCTTGCAAGTGTACTGGATGACCATGTTTATGATCCCTAAATCTGTGCTTCATGAGATTGAAAGATTAATGAGGAATTTATTATGGGGTGGTAATGATCAAAAGAGGGGAATGCCAAAAGTTAAATGGTCTGAGGTTTGTTTTAAGAAGAGTCAAGGTGGTTTAGGTGTTAGATCATTGAGCTCTTGGAACATTGCCCTGTTATCAAAGCATATGTGGAATGTGTTGACCAATAATGAATCTTTATGGGTTAGATGGGTGAACAGTTATAGGTTAAAGGGTCAAAATTTCTGGGCTGTGAAGGTGGATGGTGAATGTTCATTTTCATGGAGGAATATTTTGAATATGAGGCCTGCATTGAGAAGGTTTTTCTTGTACAAGTTGGGTAATGGTGATAGTGTTTCTCTGTGGTATGATCAATGGCATCAAATTGGTCCATTGATTAACCATATTACCCCTAGGGATATCCATATTGCAGGTATGAACTTGACTGATAAGGTGAGTGATGTTTGTATTGATGGTAATTGGTTATGGCCTATTCACATTGTTCAAAAGATTGGGGACTTGCTTGTTTACCCTAACCCTGTGCTTAGGAATGATGAAAGGGATAAGTTATATTGGAAGAATAGGTTAGATAAGCTTTGTGATTTTAGTACTTCTGGGGTTTGGGATACTATTAGAGCTTTTAGGGATGAGGTTAGTTGGCACAGGGTCATATGGTTCTCTCAAAATATTCCTAGGCATGCTTTCATCTGTTGGGTTGCTATTAATGGCAAGCTGAGCACGCAGGATAGGTTAGAGAGATGGGATGTGCCATGTGGTGATGTGTGTTGCCTATGTAACCAAATGCAGGAGTCTCATGATCATCTTTTGGGTGGTTGTTCATATGCTAAATCTATATGGAGGTGGTTTAGAGGCAAAGCTGGTTTGGATGGAATCATTGATAGAATTGAATATGGTAATAGCCAATGGCTTGATGTTGTTAATGCCATGGCTAATACTGTGTGTAATAAGGGGATTTGGAGTATCATTAGGAGGTTGGTGTTCTCTGCAGTCATTTATCACTTGTGGCAGGAGAGAAATGCTAGAACCTTTAAAAATGATAGCTCAACTCCTGATGTGATTGCAAAAAGGGTATTTGAAGTTGTCAGGCTGAGGTTAATGGGGTTGCAGGTGAAAAAGTCAATGCAATCTCAAATTGCAACTAAAGTCTGGAATTTCAGTTTTGGGGATGGTGGTGATCCACATTCTTCTGTTTAAAACGATGGATCTAAGGAGCATGTATGGTGGTTTCTGGATTTGGTGGTTACTGTATCATTTGGGTGGATTGGTTTGGGTTGGAGTTATAAGGTGGTTATGGGTAGAGATGATCCCAGTAGCTGGTCTTGTACATTTCTGGTCTGTCATACTTGAGTCTGGGTGTGTGAGTGGTGTTACAAAAGTGTCATGGGTCATATGGGTCACCATTGAGTCTGTGTGTAGGGTCATGGGATCATCAATTAGGGTTTTGGGTGGAAAAAATAAAATATTCATTATTACTGTGCTGGAGGTTAGCACTAGATTGAAAACCCTGGGAGAAATAAGGTTAGAGTCTTTTTTGAATCTCTTACTTTATTTTACCCTTTTTAAATTTCCTAACCTCATTATTAGGGTTTTGGTTAAACCTGTGTCATGTCATCAAGAGGGTGTGTGTTTGAGTCTGTCATATCATTTAGGGAAAATCAAATGGGATCTTGGAGTTATAAGGTGGAAAAGGGTAGTGATTACATCTGCATTGTGTCTTTTCTTTTCTGAAAAAATAAAGAATAAATGGCTTATATTGCTTCATAAGCCATACTTAGTGAAAAACGAAATTTATATGGTTTGCAGATGCATAGGATTGGAGACTTTGGTGTATATGCAGGGTTTTAATGCATATATTCTTTTTACTGGAGCAATAAGGAGAGTCAAAATAAGTCTCACTTTTTCCTGGAATTATTTTGTTGAGCTTGCTTTGTTTATTGAAGGTGAGATGGGAATTCATAAGGTGAAACAGGCACCAAGGGTAGGAAATATAAACTGGAGGTTAAGGGTGCTGTTTATGATCCTTATGATTGTCTCAGGCTGCCACAAAGGTCATTGTCATAAAAGTAATGGCCTTAAAGGTGTACATCAATTATTGCACCTTAAGAGTCTAGGATCTTGGTCTAGAGGTCTGTCTTGTCTCATAAATGGGGTTAATGGAGTTATAAGGGTGATAAGGGTAGGTCATTTCAACCTGTGGCATGGTCTTGAGTCTCATTTCTACATAATGGATTGGTTTATTCTTGTTCATAAGCTAATCAAGTCTTGTGCTATAATAAAAAATGGCCACAGGTGCATAGGATTGGAGATATTGGTGCATATGTATGGGGTTTATACATATGTTCTTTTTAAAGGAGTAATAAGGTGGAAAATAAGTCTCACTTTTTCTGTTATGCTGATTTTTGAGCTTTGTCCTTTTATTGGAGGTGAGATGGGAGTGTATATGGTGAAACAGGCCTTTAGGGTTTACAATAAATGGTGTGGAAGGCTGTTTAGGATCTATATACAGGTCTCAGGCTGCCAAAGGGTGTATTACCAGCATAAAAATGGTAATAGGTGGGTCCCACATCAGTTCTGGGGCCCACAGAGTCTAGGTTCAGAGGTCTGTGTCAGTACATTCTTGGGTGAGGCCCTCCTGGTTTGGGTTGTGAGGTTTTATGGATTAGGGTTCCTGCTGCTGCAAAGGTGTGGTCTGATATGGAGGGGTTTGACTTTTTTAGATCAAACTTCTGTTCTTGGTAATGTGACTGAAAACAGGTTGATGATCTTATGGAATGTTATGAATTTAATGCTGATTTGTTATGAATTTATGAGGGGAAGGGTTTTAGGATTGAACATGTGGTGGATTTTAGGGTTTAGGATGAAGGTTGACTTTTTCAGTCAACGGGTCAAATGGTGGTTTGATGCATGGAATAAGTTTGGATTATGGTTTGTGATATTATGCAGGTTCCAGATTGGTCAACAGCTATGTAGTTCTAAAAATATTGACCAGGGTGGACTTATGGTCAACTATGTTGGTTCTGTGGGTCTTAAATTGGATTCAAATTTTATTGCATGGGATCTGTTGTTTCAGTGTATTATTGGTACCATTAAGGGGGTGTTAAAATGTATAAAGGGTGTTCTAAATCTTGTAGCCTTTATTTTTTGGTTTATTTTAGTTCCACTCAAAAATGGGAACTATTTGATTCATATTCTGAGGTATTGGATTGATTCTTGGGATTTAATTGGTATATTGCAGCAGCAGGTTAGGATTTTGATGATTTTGTTGTGGTGTATGGAGATTTATGGGAATTTTTTGCTGTTAAAGTTGAGATTTTGGAGCCTAGTTGCTTGGTTTATGGTTTTTGCAGATTTAAATTGGTTCATGAGGTTTTTCTGGACTACAGGGACTGCTAATGTAAATATTATGAGGTTTCAGTGGTTTTGCAAGATTAGTCCTGGGATGCAGTTTGAGTATTTTTGTAGTATTAGTCCTTCATTTGTTAATTGTATTTTGAGGACTAGTAGTGTTAGTCCTTTCATTGTTATGTATAGTGTTTTAGTTTTACCTTTTAGATTGCATGTGTACCAAGTTTGGGATGTACACTAAAAACACCCCCCTCGGGAATGCCCGTTGTATTTGTACATTCATATATTTTTCATAAATGATATTTTCCGGGGGCTTTGTCCCTCTTTATCAAAAAAAAAAAAAAAAAAAAAAAAAAAAAAAAAACCCTAAACCCT